>NC_056732.1:1715985886-1716025886 GCF_019279795.1 Protopterus annectens | reverse complement strand
AAACTTAGTAAACTGAATGTAAACCCCTTTGTTGTAAGATGGGTTGCCTACTGGCTCACAAACCGGGCACACAATATCAAAGTGGGTGACTACACATCAACCAGGAGACCTGTTACGAGTGGGGTGCCACAGGGGTCAGGGCTGGACCCGCTACTGTCTGGTATATACTTCTCAGAAGTTCAGGTCAAAACTAAGTGGTTATGGCTGACCAAGTTTGCAGATGACTACAAACTAGGTGCAAACATTGACTTCCCAAATGATATCAGTATACTCCAGGAGGGTCTCACTCAGAACAATAACGGGTGTATTAGTCATGGTCTCATAATTAATGCAAAGAAATGCATCATCATTCCCTCCCTCACAGATAATATCCCCTCACACTATCAGATCAACAACAATACCATAAGTACCCATGAAGTGGTAAGGCACCTGCGATCACGTTGACTGTGACCTTAACTTCAACCACCATGGGTCTACTGTACTAAAGAAAGCTTTGTATGTGGCACACTTGATTAGTAAAGACATCGCCTCAAGAGCAAAAGAAGTTATAACCCCCTCTATACACGGCACTTATCTGGCCCATATTGAGTATAACTCGCCATTTGGTATGTACTGTACTAAGCACCTGCAGCAATTAGAGAGACCTCAGAGTTTTCTAACAAAGAAGATCAAGGAGCTTCGATATGTGCCTTACACAGACTGACTAAAGTCCTTGTCACTATCCTCCATATCGTATAGACTTCTTAGGGGGAGACTTATGCCTGGCGTACAGGGCAATCCAATACCTAAACCTAATGAACTTGCTGCATATCTGTCAATCAAATGGAACTAGGGCTACATGTTCCAGGGACTTAAATATGGCCTGTATCTTAAACAGGACATTCTGGAGGGACAGCTTTATCTCCCAGCGACTGCCGCATCTTTGGAACAGGCTACCAATTCATGTGAAACAGAGCACCTCTATGATACTGTTCAAGAGGAATGTAGATGACCGGGTGGGGCACCATAAATTCTTACCAAGGATAGAGCCCACGACCCTTCTGGACATGGGCAGTCATCATTAAACACAATCTTTGGTATTGACTTGGAAGACTGTGTGCCCCATAAATGCAATAGATAGGTGCTGGGTATTACAGCTTAACACATGGTTCAGTGACTCAGAACTAAGCCAAAGGTATTATCAGTGGCTTGTTATCCCATGTGCAGAAAGTTTCCTGATGAAAAAGGGTGCCCATAACAAAAAAGTTGGAAGAAACAGGATTTTTAATTGTAGCAACAGCTTCCTCAGGGATGGACACAATATTCTGGCTAAGCTGCAACATCTTTCCTGCCCCTTCTCGCAAAACTAACAAGAGTTACTGTCCCTTGCCCACTGAGGGGACCCCATCAGTCAGTGAGGAAGTATCTAACCTTGGTCCACACTGACTGCTTGGACAACACCAAAGGGGACCTAAGGAAAAAGATAAGTGGTCTGAGGAACCAGATTTGGCCACATCAGAGTTACTCAACTGCAATTGAGGCAAATTGCTAGCCTACTCTGATGGCAAAGGCTGTTTAGTTAAATTTTTCTTTTTGTTGTTGGAAGAAGGACCGACCATGAGGCTGGTAGTTTGTTCCATGATGAAATCAAAAATCATGCTTCTTTCCCATTGAAAGTAAGAAGCACAAGACTGTAAAATTTTAAAAGCAATAAAAAGTAACTTTCCCAGAAAAAAAACAGCAAAAATCACTCTAATATGCTTTACCAGCTCCAAAAAGCAATTTAAACAGAGTTCATCCACAGAAAAAAAGATTTTAGAATCTTTAAATTAACGCATGACAGTCAATAAAACATATATTCCTAGCTTAAAATATACCTTTCTGAACAGAAAAGCAAGTTTAAACATTTAAAATAATATATGGAATGTTTATCCCTAAATAGAACTTATTGGGTAGCACTGGAACAGCTCAAGCCAACTGTCAATCCTCTAAAGCCAACAGAAGAGAACTTCATACTTTTCAACCTCATAGTGTAAGAAATCTGGACAAAGCAAATTAATGGATGGGACAAATGCCCTAGAATAAGGTCAACTGTCAAATACTGCTTTTCTAAACTTAGAAAGTTGCTAGAACAATACATTTTGTATTAGCATGTATTTTCTAAAGGATATTAAGTCTGAAACATGTCTGTCATTATTTTGCAACTTCATTTCTCAGTGATTTGCCCAAAATTTGCATATCTGGTGACTTAAGAGCCCGACCAAACTCCATTGGCTGAATCTGCCTGACTGTTTGTCTTTGTACCTTCTAGCAAGGAAGGAAGAAAGTAGGTTATGGACTTATACCCAATTGTTCAGTAGGCCTCTAATATCTGTTTTTGCCAGGGTTCTAAAGTTCGCTTGGGTCTGAGTAACCAGCAGCCTTACCCCCCCCCTTCTAGCTACCCAACAGACTATCCACCTCCTCACTTACAATAACCTCCTCTCTTAGCATTAGATCTTCCATAGCTCCTGACTAGCTAGCTCTCTCCAACACCTTCCTCAATACTAGTGTTGTCCACAAGGTGGCACCCTTATCCTACTCCATTATTTACTGCTTCTTACTCTCTCTCTCTGTCCAACCTCTGCAATTTCAGTATATGGGCAGGATTCAGGAAGCCTCCGTGTAAGAGTTATAACTCTTACACGGAGGCTGCAGTTAAACGGTGTGATGTCAGCATACCATGCATATGCATGAGGTGCATGAGGCATGCTGAATCACAGTCTAAGTCTTACACGGTCCGTGTCAGACAGTAGGGGGCGTGTCTGTAGGCTAAGCCCTGCAAGCGGACACGCCCCCGGAAGTCTAGAATGGCAGAACACCCACGAGAGAGGCCATGGAAATGTGAATAAACACACTACACAACACATGCCCCCACAGACCAACAATGTAAAATGTAAAAAGTGAACAGATGTTATAAAATTTAAAATTAAAACTTTTTTATTTTTTTTTTAAAACCCCGTAAATGTTTGCTAATGCGTGCGCTCGTGTGCTACTAGCGCAACTGCAGTTAGCAATCAGTGGAAAAGGATAGAAGAACTAAATATGCAAAGTAAGCCAAGAAGTAATAGCATAGCGATACATTTTTGGCTTAGAGAAGGCAGGCAAGGTTCGAGCCCACACAACATCCTTTTTTTTTTTTTGTAAATAAGCACTAAAAAGGCCCCTGACAGTATTGTAGAAATGTAAAATTATTTCTTTTTTTGTAAAATGGAATGAAATGGATCATATATTTTTAAGTAATACAATAATAAAAATATTTAGAAATGTACTCATAGCTAAACTGCTGTCAAAGAAGGTGAGACAGAGTGCGTATAGCTGACTAGTGTTTCAAAGGCTGCAAATTGCTTGCCCGTAGCTAAGCACTGGTTTAACATGCTCAAACTGTGTGAAACTAGCTGTGCTCAGCTTAACATGCGTGCTAATAGCCAATTAATGTTTAACCCAGCGCACACCGTTTGCACAGAGGTGCACGCCGCGCCCACAAGCTAACCGCTGGGCAACGTTGAGTAATCTGTATCAAAAGTGCCTTTACACAGACACACCCCTCAGCCTGTCTAGACAGTCATAAAATTTAAAAATCAGTGGTAAGATTCAAACCCAGGATACCATGCACTAGAGTCAAGGTACTAAACCACTAAGCCATGACAGCAGTACTTAGAAATGCAGAAATAGCATATATATAGGATGTAATCCAAAATGGAGCATGATAAAGCAGTTTCTGTGAAGTTGATACAATTCCAAAACGGCCAATCATAGAAATGTGCGGGAAAATCGGCATATCGGCATATATAAGCTCCATAGGCGGGAATACACAGCATAAACGATTGTAGAATAGACCTGCAGCCAGAATGAGTGGAGTAGGGGAGGGACGTTGCTTTCGAGCACAGTGGTGGGGCGTTGAGGAGTCCAGATACATGGTCTGGCTCCTAGTTCATCGTCATGAGGCCCAACTCATGCAGGGCCAGGTCTCATGGGGAGCATACAGGGCGGAGGCATGGGACCAGTTGGCTCATGATCTTACCAGTGCCACTGGCATTCCACATACTGGTGAGCAGGTCCATCACCGCCATGCGGACCTCAAGCGACGCAAACAAGACCAGTTGACCCAATGGATCCAGGAGGCCCAGGATATGCCCAACGCCCCACTACTGAGTAAGTTACATTTTACTTATGTATGTAAGGAATTCAACTAGCTGATACCATGGAGATGTGTATTCCAATATTACTTGTTTTGTATAACAGCTGCAGGTGTCCGGTCTGCGAATCGCAGGGCACATGACAGCAGGCTGGTGCGGCTGCGCCACCATGCAGGTCAGTAACCCCACCTAGTACTTGTAAATAAATATTATAGTGTAGCACTTAGCAGAACAGTGCAGTGTATTCATTAAAAGTAATTGAATGTGCAAGCAACAAGTGAAAGTGTGCAGGTATGGCTGCATCAAGTTCATCAGTATGTAAGTGAAACTGGAAATATAATTGACAGAAATAAATAGTTCTGTAATACAGATGTCCCACCATTAATTAAATGTAGTATAACCTGCAGTAGTCTCAAGAGTACAGCTTCAGAAGCTGAGTTAATCACATGTGAGATATATCCCCTGTTGAAATGCTGAATCATGACAGAAGTGAGGCTGCTGGAAAGTGTTTGAATCACCACAGGTCTAATATGTTAACAAAGCCTAGAAGTACCAACCTGAACTGTGAACTAGCAGGATGTGTGAGAGTGACAGAAAGGGTCATGTATCAATAAATAAAGCAGTAATAACTCCTGAATACATAAGCCTCAGTGTGGTTCTACAGAACTAAATGCATGTGGGAATTAAAAATTAACATCCCAAACTGATTTCAGTGTGTCTGAATCTTGAATGTTTAAGCCAAAATCTGTATATGGTGATCACAGTCAACAATTTTCAGATAGAATGAATGATTGTCTGACATACTAAACATCCATAGTTGTCCCCTGCCCTGTCATCAAAATTTAGCATGATGATGTATCTGATCAAATTCAAAATAACTAGGATAGTGATGTATCTGTAACAGGTCTAGCATGACAGTCAATTAAAAATCATTTGAAAAACAGCAGCCACAAGTTAAATGTGTTTCTATTACAAATGTATATCAATGTATAATTTATGAATATGTCAATATTTTCTTTCTCCACCCCACCCTATAATTGCAAATTAAAAAACTCACTAAAAATTGGTATGTGAAAATTTCATTAACCATGGACATTTGTCCTGTTGTTTCAAAAATATATGCATGCCCGTTGTTGCATGTGCCCTGTTCATACCTGCAAACCTGATGGCCTGTTGCCATTAATCAACCCTGCATGTTGTTTGATTGTGTATTGCTGTTCAAATAATGCATGTGATATGCCTGCTGTTCAATGGTGTTAATATCTGGGTGTTTGTTTCATGGGAATACCAATGCATGCTGTTACAATTAATTTGAATGGAATAATATGCTACTAACCCAAACTAACATAACATACTCACAAACCTAGAACGCTTGGGAAGGCGCTAGTGCCCAGGCTGGACCCTCCTCCGGTGGCCCTGTGCCACCTTCAGGTGGAAGCGCTGCAGGGGATGGGGCCCATCCCCCCTCTGCAAGCGTGGCCGGAGGAGCCCGTCCACTCACCCTCTAAGGTGTCCAGTCTGTGGTGCGAAGGGAGATCCAGGACTCTGTTCTTGGGCCCCTATGCCAGCTTGAGGCCCGTGTGGCACAGCTTACAGGCATGCCCGTTGTCCCGCCTGCACAGCCCCCAGCACAGCCCCGTCCTGGGCTGTGAAGGAACAGTGGCAACTGCCTATGGGTGGGGATATCAGTTCCACTGTTGCCATCTGTGGGCTCATGTTCCCTGGATATCCCAACCTCCATCCCCGTCAATTGTGTAACCCCCCCCACATGTGTCATACACCACCCCTGTATGCGTCTTGTCTGTCTTGTCTGTTAACCTACCCAACCTACCTCCCCAGCTATACCGACTTCCTTCACCTGACATACCACCCTCACCTGAAAAAAAAAGGGCACTCTGTACCCACAAAAAAATTACACCCCATACATAGCTGTCCATGTTGCACACATGTCCGCTGGACATTGAAACTGTTAATTACAATTGGCTGTACAACAGGTATTAATGTTGTCCTGGCACCTCTCTCAGGGGTGGAAGGTTTCAAATGTCACACCAAATTACATACAAATGCACAGCTGTTGCTGAGAAAGACATGGGCAGCTATGGGCCTCACCTACATCCCTCCTGCAAATCCCAAGCTTGTTTCCCTACTGTCTTTCCCTCTTTGTGACCCCTTTTTCACCACATTCCTGTCTCCCCTTTTTCTTTTCTTTCAAAGAAAATAGCGCGGGTGTGCGCGGGTGTTAGCGGAGCTCACCGCCAGTGCGCATTCGTGAGCTCAGCGCAAACAAGCGCAGACCTGGTTTTAAGTGCTTAAAAGTGCCTTTATGGCACTTTGATTGACAGGTCCTGTACTCATTTCGAAAGCAAAATAAAATCCCACTGTGAGTCCCAAACCCAGGACCTTGGTAACACTAGTCTGTATGACCTACCACTAAGCCATGACTCTCATACAGGAATACAGTGCTAAAATAAGTATAACATGTAATAGTAGGAATGAAGATAAAGGCAATATAGGATGTGTACTGCCCAAAGCATGTCAGGTAGACTTTTACTGTCCTAATTACTGCATTCCCATAACAGTTTAGTGTTAACAGAAACAGCCCTGCTAATTGTTAGCTTGTACTTAATAATGTAAGGTAATGTACATATATGAAAGTATGTATATGTCCATATATATATATATATATATATATATATATATATATATATATATATATATATGAAATATAGTTGTAGGTGTCAGTATTCATACACACTCACTACAGGAAACAGGGAAGATAAATGCAGCAACCAGAATCTACAACACAGCCTGACTCCTGTGAGACTTACTAACCCTTTTAACTGCTTAAAGGTGCCTTCAGCACTTTGATTGACAGGCCCTGTACTCAATTTGAAAGCAAAATAAAAGCATACTATTAGGCCCTACCACAAGACCATTGTAACACTAGTCTGTATGACCTACCACTAAGCCATGACTCTCATACAGGAATATAATGCTAAATAAGTATAACATGTAATAGTAGGAATGAAGATAAATACAATATAGGATGTGTACTACCCAAAGCATGTCAGGTAGACTTTTACTGTCCTAATTACTGCATTCCCATACTAGTTAAGTGTTAGCAGAAGCAGCCCTGCTAATTGTTAGCTTGTAGTTGAGAAAGTAAGCCAATGTACATATATGAAAGTATATATATGTACACATATATATATATATATATATATATATATATATATATATATCAATACATATGTCAATATACTTTTAGGTGTCAGTATGCATACACACTCACTACAGGGAACAGGTGAGAGAAATGCAGCAACCTGAATTTACAACACAGCATGAATCATGAGAGACTTACTAACTTTCACACTCACAGAACACTGTCGACAGCATACCAGCATGGTCCATGCCTTTACAATCTGAAAGGGCAACGCCTATCTCACATACCCTTTTATAGCACTGTCCTGAAATCACAGTGAGACATGCAATCAGTACACAACTGGCTGCATGCAATTAGCAAATGCTGCCTTACAATTGGTGCAGAGGCCATCACATGGACCTATGCAGATACCTACAAAAGCATCCTTTACTAACACTCCACACATGCAATGCATTCATTGCACCAAACCGACGGAGAAAGAGAGAGAGAGAGAGAGAGAGAGAGAGAGAGAGAAAGAAAGAAATAAAGGCAGTGATAAAAAAAAAACTGCATCATCACAGCAATAAAACCAGCCGCAGCAGCAGCAAACAGCAATCAGCACCAGTGACACAGCAACAGCTGACACAAACACAGGTAATGCAAAGTAGCAGGTTAATACTGTGTTTACTGTGAAACCTCCAAATGTATCATAGTTCACTATCTATAAGTATGTCCATGAGATAGGTTGCGTGTACATAGTCCTGATATATATACATATGTAATATTGCTGTACATGTCTTCCATACTTAAAACTTCCATAGCTTAGAACACAAGGCCAGTTATGCATATGATGCAGTAGTTCCCAGGGTCAGTAGAGGTTCCTCCTCATTGGTGTGGGACCACTGTGTATGTATGGCACTGTTCAGGTACATATCCTGTAGTATGGCCAGGGTTTTAATATAAGTCTGTAATGTGGTGCTATGTCCTCTAGAGGTGAACGTATCACACATCCAGGGATACCATTTTGTAACAGTGATGCTGTGTGTTCTGCAATGTTGAGGGTGGCCCTCACCTGGACATGTGAGATGATAGGGAGGTTACAGTCATCTGTGATAACTAATTCCACTTGTGTAGGAGAATGGGGGGGGGGATACCTGCACCTAAACTGTCTGCAACAATGTTGCCAATATCTGTGCATTTGGTGAATGTGAAGCATCTTACCACTGCTGACCACAGATGCCTTGCCTTCATGTGAATCTGCTCTGTGCTGCAGTAGCCTCCTGCTATTGTTACATAATGTGCCTGTATCTGTAGTCCACTGGACAGGATAAATAAGTGGTGTGCATACGGTCTGGGTTAGATATGTGTGTGCACATTACATGCACTATGTGGGATGTCTGTGGTAAGCTTTTGCAAAGGGGCCAGCAGTGTGTGTTGTGGCTTCCATTGGCCCAGTGGGCTGCATGGATAGCATCACAGTCCTAACTAGTGAATAACTGTGTAATTACATACATACATAGCAAGGTAGTGTACTGTGCTTGTGGTGTTGTTGGGATATGTATATCCAGGCTGAGTAATGTGTGTCCACATCACAGTGTTGGATGGCAACACACATACAGTATGTTGGGATGAACACCCAGAGTGTTTCAGAAGTGTTGCCTGTGCAGAAATATCTGGCCATTACCTGCGCATCCCCCACAACACACACACATGCAACATATGGCAGAAGTAGTATAGCAGTACACATAGGTTCATAGGTTCATACAAGGCTATCTGCCCTAGGGCATTGATAAGCCTAGCCAGAATGTGTTTGTCTTTTGCCACCCAATTAAATTTTATTTTGCTATGCCCTTTTTCGAGGTTAGTATACTGTGCCTCTGTCTAACAGTGACATAGAAGTGATACCCGTGGTACAACTATGATCTCCCATCCACTCATCCAGATTCCTATGGAACAGAGTCAATGAGGGACTCTGCCTAACCTGTACTGTGAGTTCATTACAGAGTGAAGGTAGCCTCTGGGTTATGAATCTGTCCCTCCAGCTTGTCCTATTTATTTCAGTGCTAAGGTTCAGGTCTCTTGAGCGTGTGGCTGTATGGGATTTTGATTTCCTGAGGTGCAGCATGTCCATTAATTCTGGGTTGCACATGGCTGTATACGTCAGGCACAGATTGCCTCTGAACAGGCAGTATGCCACTGAGTCCAGCTGGATTTTCGTTAACCGGGCAGCATATGGCATCTGTTTGAGCCCTTTGATCCTCTTGATGAGGTACTGTTGGGATTTTTCCAGTTGCTGTAGGTGTCTGGTTAGGTACATCCCAAAAGGGGCATTGTACTCCATTATAGGCCTGATGATGGATGAGTAAAGAGGCACGATGACCTCCCCAGATGTACATGTGAATCCCTTCATGGTTAGCTGGGCTATATAACATGTTTTTCAATCCACTTTGGCCACGTGGTTGTCAAATGACAGATTGCTATCAAGTTTGTTCCCCAGGTCCCCAATTACTTCTTCTGTACTTAATGGCTTAACACCTATGTGGTACTTTGCCACCAATGTGGAGGTGTGGGTATCTTTGATGAATATTGATACTCCCCCTCCTTTTGTTGTTTGGTCCAAGTGTTGGGGCCGACAAGAATGGTAACAGGTATAACCTGGTAGTGGCTGGTGTGCTCTTGTGAAACCTGAACCAGGTTTCTGTTACTGCACAGATGTCGATGTCCATAATGCTAAGTAGAGTTTTGAGTGCGTGTATGTTGAGGTTTAGACTTCTGGCGTTGAGTAGCATTACTCTTAGTTCCTCATCCTTTGTGATACCTATGGATGTGGGTTTGCCTTATGAGCCTTGCCTAATAAAGGCACTATGGGTGTAGCAAGAGCCTTTGCAAAATCCAAAAGCCCAGGGGTGACAGGTGCAAGCTGTCCCTAGCAAAGCATTGTGGCTTGTACAGCATATCATCCCAAGCTGACAGGCATTGGATCACCTTTGAATGACACCAGTACTTCAGTCAATTGTTGAAAGTGATCATCTTGCCTTGATATTGTGGCATCATTCTTGGTGAGGGTAAGATGCTACTCAAGGTCAGGGTCATACTGTCTTGGGCTACATGCTCAGAGAGCTCCTTTCTGTCTCTTTTCATGTAGTCCAGGGAGGTATGTGTCAGGTCATTCACACCAGCATGGATAATGAGTGAGTCATATTTGTACTTGCCTTGGAGTGACTTGAGTGCTTGTGTTATGTGGCGGGTCATAGTGCCCGACAGGCTGCTCACTGTGACCCTCTCCTTGTTCAGCCTGGTGAATGTGACGTCAGTGTGCCTGATGATAGAGTCACCTATTACAAGTGTATGAGGTGTGTTGTTTACTGTTAAGGGCTGCGAGTGTTCAGCACATTGGCTTTGTGAGATATGTGTTGCACGTGTTTTGTTTTGGGGTAGCGGTTGCTTGGTTGTCTGCTTTGGAGGTCTCTGCTGCTTAGGCAGATCTTTATTTTGAGCCTCCGAGTATGTTTTTGTGTGATTATGTGTTTGTTTCGCTGTTGTGGTAGGTCTATGTGAGACTGGAATTGTAGTGAGTGTGGTTTCCTTCTCCTCCTGACTGGTTATGGCAGTACTGAGTAGAGAGAGCCTAGCCTCCAGTTTGTTATATGGTTGCATCACTCACATGTGTTTGAATTTGTTGTTAGGAGGAGGGGGTTGTCTGTGTACATGAGGCTGTTATAACATTGCCTCTGGATTACCACACTCACCGGCTGGACTGGGGAGGAGATTGACAACTGACCTTTGGACATGCTAGAATACTATTGTGAATTCCGTTATAATTGAAAACAAGGTCCAGTGGGGAGTGAGGGTATACTGATATTAATTTCTACTGCTGACTTATATAATAGCTTCAGTGAGCAAGTGTCAGGTAACTTAAGTGCAATGTGTTACAATTAACTAAATGCAAAAATGACAAGCAGTCACTTTCTTTCAAGTGTAACAAGGAAATAAGTACAGTAAGCAATGCAGATATCAGTAGTGATCCACAGAAGTGCTGAGAAGCTGTGTATTATGTGGAATTAGCGTACCAGTGAAATAACAAGCTAACAAATAACAAACATATAAACAAAGCTAGATTCAGGAGGCTTGGATGTAGTGTATGCTACAGCAAACAAGGTGTACCAATGTCAGTAAGATACAGTCCAAATATGCAGGCACTATAAACCTTAAACCAGAAGTTCCCAGCTATGAATGGCAGAGTACAGCCTATTCTCACACAAGAGTGCAGACCACATACCTTGTTAATGTTAAATAAGTGGCCTGAAGCCCAACTGCTTATACCAGAAGTAATACACTTGCACACTGGGCTCTCAATTAGCAGTTCCCAACTTAGTATGATGAAAGCTACCTGTCCTGCCACCACAGTACTTGCCACAAACCTTACTAATGTAAAACAACTGGTCTGAAGGCCAAATGCTTAATCCAAATGACTTAGAATGATAGGTACACTCTAAGCAAGTTACAACCAAGCAGTAATAACTACAATTTAATTTAATGTATAGAATGTGTACCATATATTGCTGACATACTCTGCTGATATCCTGTTTTTGTACTTTTCCAGGGAGATATGGCTCCAAAATGGAACCCTGCCTACAGTGCTGCAGAGGACGAGGTTATCCACCAGAGCCTGGTATGTGACTATGCCATCCTGTTTTCACGCACCACCCAGAATCAGCAGGAGAGGTCTGCACTGTGGCAAAACCTTGTCAGCAGGATAAATTATGTTGGCATGCATGATAGGACATATGAGCAGGTGAGACATCACTGCAGTGATTTGATTAGAAATGTCCGCCAGCATGCTGCAGATATCCGCAGGCAACAGGTTGCCACAGGTGGGGGGGGTGGCCACACATCCCCCACTCACCAGACAGGAGGGGCTACTGCTAAGTGTCGTGGATCCAGCCCCAGAACAACAACAGCATCAGACTTGCATCATGATGGAGGTTGGATCCACACCGCAGGAAGACACTGAGCATGCAGGTAAAATGCCATATGTACATATGACTGTTTTGTACACTGTTACTTCATGCATGCATAAGGTGTGAACGTGGTATGTATCTGTCATCATGATATGTAATTGTGCATGTGTGATACTGGCATTATGAGCAGCTGATGTGTATAAGGGAACTGGTGTACTACTGTACTGTATCATATGCAAAAACAATGGCACACTTGTGCCCACTGACATTACTTTCTTCATATTTCCAGGTCCCTCCCATCTAGCAATGAGGCAGGCCATACATGCTGGTGAGTGTGTTTATCATTACCTGAAAAACTATTTATAATACTAGTAAGAGTAGTGTAACTCAGTAGTATACATGCTGGTGAGTGTGTTTAATAATACCTGCAATACTCAAGTTAATACTAGTAAGGGTAGTGTAACTCAGTACTGATGTGTGTGTGTACTGTGTGGTGTGCATGTGTGCAAATGTGCCTGTGCCCATGTGTGCATGTGTGTGTGTGTCCATGAGTGCATGTGTCCATTTCTGAATGTGTGCATTTGTATTGAAGTGCATCACCGTAAAATATGTCTTGAGACTCCTACCTCTCCTTCATTACTTTATCCCACCAAACCTCCTTGTTTTTTGTATATTTGCAGTTTATCAACATGCAAACTACAATAAAAGTCCTCATAACCAACTTCACACTCCTAACTATATTCTTACCTGTCCTGACCTCAGCCTATCTCCTAACCCATTTTGAAAAATCCAATCCGTTCCTCTACAACCTCCCTCCAAGACAAACAACCACTGTTGATATCTTCCACTCCCATAAACACATTAACATCATTTCCACGCCCTGTTATATATCACCTCAATACCATCGATGCACACACATAAAGCTTAACAACCTGATTACAAAGAAATGGAAACTCCTAATAAACTACTCACACAGCCCCATATCTAAATCACTAAGCCCTATCTTAAGGGATGGTGACATACACCCTAATCCAGGCCCTACCATAGCAGCTACAATAAATACCCACTGCTCATCTTACCTAAACCCGCCTACCTTAAGCAAACCCTCCAACTCTCTACTTATAGCACATCTCAATACCCGCAGTATCAATAACAAAATTGCCCACATTCATGCTCTGCTTGAAACTCACTCCTTTGATATTTTCTGCCTTACAGAAACATGGTTAAAACCAGGAACTAAGGATAATGAAATGATCCCTCCTGGCTACAACATATTGAGACAAGACCGCTTAAAATGTAAGGGCGGGGGAGTCGCACTCCTCTACAAAAATGGACTACAGATCTCCTCTATAACTGAAAACCCACCCTTGCACAATAAGGCTGAAGTCCTAATCTCTAAACTGCAAATCAACCCAAACAAATCCCACTATGTGATCTGTATCTACCTACCCCCTGGTAATAACAACACTATAATTGAAGATATTCTTAGCTGGGTGTCCTCAACTTACCCTCAAGAAACAATAGTACTAGGTGACTTTAACACTGACTGGAAAACCATTAATACCACTAACCCTTCCACACATATTAATCTCCATGGTTTTAATCAAACTATCAACTTAACGACCAGAATCAACAAACCAACAAAAAAAGAGAGCACCTTAGACTGGATACTTATAAATAAAGAACCACAAACTTATAATGTAGATACCTTACCAGATGATCTAAGTGATCATATGCTAATTTATATAATAAGACAAAAGAATGATATCTCTATCACTCCAGCCTATAGGATAACACAAACAAAGAAACACTTTAACCCTGTACTCTTCCAAAATGAACTCAAAGCTTGTGACTGGAAACCTGTAAAAATACTCCCACTAGATGAAGCTGTCAAATATTTTAACTCTAAATTTCTTGCAATCCTAGATGAGCATGCACCCAAACGATCTATTAGAATAAAATCCAAACCAGCCCCCTGGCTAACAAAAGAGACTAGACAAAAATACTACTTAGAAATAAAGCTTGGCACAATTGGAGAACTAACAGAACCTCCCCTGAAAGACAAACCTTTAGACAGCTGAGAAACATAACTAAAAAGGCTATACTCTCTGGCAAAAATAACTACTATAGTAAGCTACAACAAACACCCCACAAGCAGCCTCAGAAATTTTGGACTAACATCAATAGACTCCTCAAACCTGGTCACTCTAGCACACCATCCCCTCATGATGCTGGTCATAACACTCCACTTCAAATAGCCAACAACTTCAACACCTATTTTACAGAGACCATACAGTCCCTAGCTAGTCAGCTTTCCACTGACAACAAGAGGCTCCCTTCTTCTACAGCTTAATCTCTACCAACTTTTACATTTCATCCTATTTCAACAACTTTCATCTACAAAATCCTTCTAAAGCTTAAGCCTTGTACTCCTTCAGCTGACCAGTTACCTTCTGAGTATTTGCAAATAGCAGCAAAAGTTATTGCCTTTCTCATATCCATCCTACTCAATAGAACCATTAATGAAGGCATCATTCCAGACATCTGGAAAATCTCCCACATCATCCCCCTACATAAAAGTGGTAAATCCAATGACTACTCTAATTACAGACCATTAGCTCTCCTTTCACCCTTGGCTAAAGTCATGGAAAAATGCATTCACCATCAGATACTCAACCACCTAACTAAACACAATATTCTGGCTACATGCCAGCATGGCTTTAGGCCATTTCATAGCACTACCACTGCTCTACTATCTTTCACTGACGCCATTAATAAGAACCGTAATAACAACATCCTCTCTTCTGCTCTCTTCATCGACCTTTCAAAGGCTTTTGATATGGTTAATCATCCCCTACTTATAAATGCTCTTGAACTTCTTGCTCTAGATCCCCCAGTTATACAATGGTTCAAGTCTTACCTTCACAATAGGTAACAAGCAGTTCTCTGGGAAAATAAACTATCATCCCTCCTACCAGTCACCCTTGGAGTCCCCCAGGGCTCCATTTTAGGACATCTTCTCTTTTCTTTATTCATCAACAACCTTCACATAGCAGTCCCTGAAGCTACCTGAATTCAATATGCCGATGATTCCACATTTATATGTTCTGCTAACTCCACATCTGAGCTACTCTATCTAACTCAAAAAGTATTTAACTTAGTAGAAGACTGGTTCCTAAAACATTGCCTTCTTTTGAACACCAAAAAAAAAACAAGCTTCTACTATTTCCACCCACCAGTAGGTCCTCTCCTATTGATCTCTCTATTATATCTAACAACGGTACCCTTATCTCTCCCGAACAAACTACCAAACTATTAGGAGTCACAATCGATAACAACCTCAACTTTGATATGCATATAAATAACACCATTCAAGCAGTGAACAGAAAAATTGGCTCCTTATACAGAATCAAACCCTTCCTAACTCCTCTAGCTAGAACCACCACTGCCCACTCTCACTTAATCTCAACTCTTCTCTACGCTTCTCCTATTTATACTAATATAAAAAAAAAATAATCTTCCCAAACTATCTTACTCCTATAACAATATTGCTAGGTTTGCCACAGGCAATACATTTCAAACACACCACTGTCTGAATCTTAAGCAGCTTGACTGGCTTGAACTCCCTAACATGCTAACTTTTTCCCAACTCACCATTGCTCACAAAATCTTTTACCAACCTGAAAATACTCCAATTCTTGCTAACCTCATTACCCCTTATAATAATCTGATTTCTCTACGCTCTTCAGGTAAATTACTTGCTAGTATCAGTAAGTCCAATAACTTGTCAGGAGACAGCATTTTCTCCAATACTGTTGGGAAACACTGGAACCTTCTACCTACTAATCTAACTCTACTTCCATCACTGTCACTCTTTAAGCAAAAACTCAAAATTCACCTAAAGTCACACTGGTTATGTACCTGCACTAACCCTGATTAATTAATTAATTAACCACCTTTCCTTTTTTTCTTTTTACTACCTATGGTTCTACATCTCACTCTATATACCCCTCTGTATGTTAATTATCTGGTCTCCATAAACTTATAACCACAAGTGTTTATGTTAACCAACAATGAACCATAGTGTATCTCGCTTATCAAACAATCTCACAACTGTTATATTATTGACCTACTTGTATTTTTACTTTGAATATGCCTTCTTTTGATTGTATATACCTCTTATCATTATTTTTTTAGTACTTGTACTTGTTTTTGTTACATAATTCATAATACTGTTTATACTATACTGGAGCTTTTCTCCCCAGGCCTCTACTGAGAATGGAAATATATCCAGTTGGACTAGCCCGGTCAACAAATGTAAAATAAATAAATAAAATTTCTATGGTATTACATTGGGATTAAATAGCTAGACTTAAAATGATCTCCGGGTCAGTATTCTAGTAATCTCCTATGATCCTATGATGCTATGTGTGTATGGATAGATAGATAGATAGATAGATAGATAGATAGATAGATAGATAGATAGATAGATAGATACCTATATAATGTGTGTGTGTGTGTGTGTGTGTGTGTGTGTGTGTGTGTGTGTGTGTGTGTGTGTGTGTGTGTGTGTGTTAAGGGGTTTTGGGTAGGGGCTGTGGTGTGTGTCTGTGTGTTTTGTTGCTGTGATGTGTGTGTGCAAGGAGAATCTAGCTTGTGTGGTGGTGTTTTGTATGTGTTTGTATGTAGTGCGACCTCGGAGTGAGAATATTTAAGTGGGATGTGTGTGCAGGGGGGCCTGCTCCCCTGCTTTTATGTAGTAGAGTGATTGTGTGTGCTTGTGTGGTGGATGGTGTGTGTGTTTGTAGTAAAACCGTGAAATTCAAAACCTCCGGTAGTCGAGGTTTTGAATTTTGCGGTTTTTAGTTTTCATTATGTGCATTCAGCTTCTTGGGCTTGAGATATTGAAATTCGAGATTTCAGTATTTTAAGCTTTTGAAGTGAATCCAGTGACTCATAGTTATTATAAGAAATAAGTACAAATGATTCAGTGTATGCAATTACCACAGGGAAATTCTTCTGTGATAGTCGTAATGTGTCTAAGTACATTATTCAAAAACCTGAAATGATCATGCTGTTTACTTACAGAGGACATTTTACATGTAATAACAGTTGGTGTACGTTAAGTGATTTTTTTTTGTATATGTGGTTTGGTTTACACTAGTAAAACTAAGAAAACTAAGGAGACATTCTCAGGAACATGATAATATTAGGAGTCTTAAATGTTAAAATGCCCTAGCTCATCATATCATTAAAAACACAATGCCAAAATTAATAGTTTAAAAGTATTTTGGGAGTTCAGAAATGTCACATCTGCAATTAAGGTTAAGCCAACACTGTTAATTACACATGCCCAGTGACCCCTGTGGCCTATTAACAATGCACGTGGCCAGGCAAGTGTGCATGATGAGCAGCTCATTGTGGCCACATAAGGGGCCCAGGGAAAGATCATGTGGAACCAACTCACAGCCTCAGTGAGTTACAAGCAGTTGTAGTAAACACTGAGTGAGCTTGAACATCTAGGTTAGTCAGTAAGAAACTGCACTCACAGTTGGTAATCCTTCTGTATTTCTTGTAGAAGGAAGTAAGGGAAGTATGCCAGAGGTCAGAGGGCAGAGGAGGTAACAGGGCCACAGAAACAAATATATAGCTGTCGTAAGTCTGCTAATGGAGCTGGTAACAAATTCAGGGCTGCAGAAGACAATGACAAAGGGGTATGAGATGTATACACAGAATGTGAAAGACAGGCTAGCTAGGATACAGAAAAGTAATGATATTATTATTATTATTATTATTATTATTATTATTATTATTATTATTATTATTATTATTATTATTATTATTGTTGTTGTTGTTATTGTTATTATTATTATTGTTGTTATTATTATTATTATTCTTGCTATTATTATTTTGGTTACCAGGAAAGTAAAACTGGGACATGATGGGCCACTTTTCAGTGAAGTTTGAGAGAGAAAAGCTCCACAGAGTTATACTGACCAAAACCAGTTCTGACATCAGCAGACCTTGATCATTGTGCCTGTACTGAAATGCAAATGTCATGAAAAAGACATTCAGTATAAATTTTAGGAGATGTGAACCCACTAGCTCTTCATTTGATAAGTGATCATGCAGTTTAAGAAAATATAAAAAAGTGTATAATACTGCCAAAAAGGTCACCAAAACCAATCCACCAAGCAGTATTCACAAAGAAGGATTCCAACCACAAAATTAAGTAGATTTATTCCAAAAACAACAAAACACTTATATCATAAACGCCTTCACGGTACATTCACTTGCGTTTTCGTCATTAAAATGGCTTCATCAGCTGACCAGCATACCCTAAAACATTTAATTTATACTAAAACACACCCTTATCCACCAATAAAAATTCACCATCAATTAAAATTCAATTATCTTATTATGTGGTCCCTTTGTTAAATTTTTTTTTATGTAAAATATGTTTCCTATTAAATATTTTAAATTTATAAAGTGTAATGTTATAAATATAATATACATTCCTTAATAAAACATCCATTAAAAATTAAAAATTAAAAATTAATTCATTTACAACTATTAATACATAGGAAGGAATGACTATATATCATTGACATTTGTTTAATCATATTGTGTAACAGTGCCCTCTCCTGACCATTAATGTTATTACATTCATAGTTTTGCAGATCTCAGTTTTAATAAAGGTATTATAGAAATACAATCATTCAAGCCGGGGGCTTTATCAGCTTCTAAAGTAATCTGCCACCAAAGTTCTCTAAACTCAATTTTTTCCTCCCATAATCCCCCTCTAATATCACTTTTGACCTGTTCTATAACTAAAAATTGATATTTGTAGTTAGAACAAACTTTAGTGTGCTTGAATAAGGCATTACTTTCTTTTCCTACTGAAATTTCATAGACATGTTCGTAGATCCTTCTTATTAATTTCCTTTCGGTCTTTCGTATATAGAAGGATCCACATTTTTCACAGATAGCTAAATATATTATACCTTTAAATTCACAATTATAATATTCCCCAAAGTTTACATATTTTCCTCTGCTTTCTAAAAATATTCTATCACTATTTATAATGTATGTACATTGGGTACAATGCCCACATTTATATGTACCTATTTTGTTTTTCCTTTTATCTGTCTTGTTTTTATTACTATTCTCTATTATAGATCTTATATTTTGTGAATTCTTAAAGGTTACTTTCTGTGGTATATTAGCTAAATTTTCTATAGCCGTTAAAGCTACAAATTTTCCCCATTCTTTTAAAAATGTATTTTTAACCACTTTATTTAATCCATTGTATTCAAGCACCAACGTTTGCTGAAATTCTTCTCCTTCATCCTTTTTATTATTCTCTATTTCATTATCAATGTCCTTCTTTTTATATATGGGGCAAAATCTATCCTGTCTCCCTTTTTCCACCTCCTGTCTTATTTGTGTAATGAATGCTAATGGATAATTTCTCTCTAGAAAATTTTTTTCTAAAAGTTCACATTCTTTTTTGAAATCTACATCAGAGCTTGTCATTCGACTTCCTCGAACAAACTGTCCCTTAACAATGTTCCTTTTGCAATGAAAGGGGTGGGCACTCTCAAAGTGTAAATAGGAGTTGCAAGAAGTAGCTTTACTAAATATTTTAGTTCTTAGTTCATGTCCATCTTTATAAACTTCTAAATCCAAATATTTCACATTAGATTCAGAAATATTATACGTGAATTTTAGGAAATTAGTAGTATTTTCTATATATTCCATAAATTCTATGAATTTTTCTCTTCCAGCTATCCAAAAAATTAATATATCATCCAGGAACCTTCTATATATCTTCCAACAATTCTTAAATTCATACTTGAATATATACTTTTCTTCCTAATGAGCAAATATTAAATTAGCATATGTAGGGGCGCAAGCTGCACCTATTGCTACCCCCTGTATTTGTTGATAAAATTCCCCATTAAAATAAATAAAATTATTCTTCAAAACCAACTCCATTAGCCAAGTACTTATTAATTTATCATTTTGGGTTAAAACTACATCTTCATAAACAATTTCTTCAAACATTTGTTTCCTTCTTCGTATGGGTACAAAATAGGTACATATAAATGTGGGCATTGTACCCAATGTACATACATTATAAATAGTGATAGAACATTTTTAGAAAGCAGAGGAAGATATGTAAACTGTGGGGAATATTATAATTGTGAATCTAAAGGTATAATATATTTAGCTATCTGTGAAAAATGTGAATCCTTCTATATAGGAAAGACCGAAAGGAAATTAAAAAGAAGGATCTACGAACATGTCTATGAAATTTCAGTAGGAAAAGAAAGTAATGCCTTATTCAAGCACACTAAAGTTTGTTCTAACTACAAATATAAATTTTTAGTTATAGAACAGGTCAAACGTGATATTAGAGGGGGATTATGGGAGGAAAAAATTGAGTTTAGAGAACTTTGGTGGCAGATTACTTTAGAAGCTGATAAAGCCCCCGGCTTTAATGATTGTATTTCCATAATACCTTTATTAAAATTGAGATCTGCAAAACTATGAATGTAATAACATGAATGGTCAGGAGAGGGCACTGTTACACAATATTATTAAACAAATGTGAATGAGATATATTCATTCCTTCCTATGTATCAATAGTTGTAAATGAATTAATTTTTAATTTTTAATTTTTAATGGATGTTTTATTAAGGAATGTATATTATATTTATAACATTACACTTTATAAATTTAAAATATTTAATAGGAAACATATTTTACATAAAAAAAATTTTTAACAAAGGGACCACATAATAAGATAATTGAATTTTAATTGATGGTGAATTTTTATTGGTGGATAAGGGTGTGTTTTAGTATAAATTAAATGTTTTAGGGTATGCTGGTCATCTGATGAAGTCATTTTAATGACGAAAACGCAAGTGAATGTATCGTGAAGGCGAAAACGCAAGTGAATGTATCGTGAAGGCGTTTATGATATAAGTGTTTCGTTGTTTTTGGAATAAATCTGCTTAATTTTGTGGCTGGAATCCTCCTTCATGAATACTGCTTGGTGGATTGGATCATGCAGTTTACTTACAAACTGAGCCACAGAAGGCAATGCAAAGAAGGTGTCCACAAAGCACATAGCAGGTGAGGGGAGTTGAACCCACTATTCTCTGCACAAACATTTTACCAAGCACTTTATTTACTACCTAAGACATAGAAGCTGTTATAAAGAATTTGTCAGTGAAGCACATAGCAGGTGATTGTTAATTTACAGACTGGAAAGAAACAAGCAAACAAAAATGAAAACTCATGTCTGAGGGAATTTGAACTCAGTAACCTGCGCACTGTTATTCTAACAAGCACTTCACTTAGAGTCATAAAACCAGTTACAAGGAAGAGATGAGCTTTACTGCATTTTGTATTTGCAAACTGCCGTCCAGTGACACCGATCATTTGTGTGGCTGATGGCGTCTGATGCCAATATACTCAGTAGATCATAGGATCATAGGAGTAACAAGGCTACTGAGCTTCTAGGTCATATCCTGCTTGCCAGCACATACCTTTACCAAATGCCTCTCGTTTCAAGAAGGGCCAGGCCAGTAATACCAGGACAGACTTCAAGAACACCAATCCAGCTGTCCAGCTCCTGTTTAAAATAAAACAGTGTGTTATACTGCTTACCTTGCACTTTGTTCCAGAGAAAGCATAGGTGCTGCATGACAAATCTATCCCTTCTGTTAGACTTATTTGTGGGAGTAGATTTAGATGTTTGCATATTTCCAACTGCTTGATATTCTTATTAAACTACATCTCAATTGGGCATTGTACTCATGGATAGGTCTAATCAAAGCTGAATTCCAGGAGGAGATGACATTTTTTTGGTCTGTAAAAATATCTCTTAGTATGTGCTGAGCAAGTTAAAAAGATTTCCTAATCATCACTGCAATGTGATGGTGAAATGTAAGAGAGCTGTCCTTCCATGTGCCCATGTCTCTCATGACCTTTTCATTTTGTAAATGATGTGTTATCTATGCTATATTCTGGAGCTAAAGGGTTCTGATCAAACATTATAATGCTGCACTCTTTAGCATTAAGCTTGATCCTATTTGTAGTACAACAGCTATTGACAAATGTAAGCTCATGATGGAGTGCATGTATGTCTGGAGGACTTAATGATGACTTCCAGCTTACAGTCTTCCACGGACTTTGTTAACTAAAGATCATCATAATATAAGTGTATATCTGAAAAGTAGATGCAGAACAACACAGATCCCAGTGCAGATCCCTGCAGAGCTCAACTGGTCACCTTCCTGGTTTCAGAGGATGCACCCTCTACTCTTATTCTAACTGTATGAGTCCAGTCTGAAGCCAGTTGGCAACTCATCTAACCAAATGTAGGTCATTTTGGAGCTTCTTCATCTTTATTTGCATGTAGTTTAGTATAGAATGCACTGGTCAAGTCAAAGGACACTGTGTGGACAGCTTGTCTGCAGTGTACAAACTGAGTAACTATCTCAAAGAAGTTTACAAGATTCAGTAGGAAGGATCTACCCCTTACAAATCCAAACTACTGGGGTCAAGCGTTATCAGAGTTTTGATATCATAGTTATACATGTACTTAGATCAGTTATGACGCATTTCATGGCTTTGCATATAAGACTTGTTAGGCTACCGAGTCTGGCTATGTGATGGTGACACCCTTGTTGAGTGGCAGGGTCAGCCAATACATGATTTGTGGTATTAATTAGATGACCAGGTGTGTTGTCAGGCCCCATTGATGATGTATTCTTCATTTTGTGGAACACCTCCATTACATCCCTTTTTATGATGGTTGGGTTGATTTCTTCAGTGAAAAGTGGATTTGGAAAAGATGTCTCAGAGGTGAAGTTGACATCAAATTTATTAGCCAGTATATAGGCAATATTCACTGAATTGGTGTAGTTGGTACTATTATGAATAAGCTTGGTCTAATCCTGGATGCTATTTCTCATTTTTCTGACATAGTTAAAATGGATTTTTAGTTATCTTTGGCATCTGTTGTTTGTTTGATTTCATGGAATGCCTTTGTTTTTCTAATGTTATTTTTTTATTTTCTTATCTAGCTGTTTCTTGCTCTCCTTAATTTAAGGGTCACGTATTCTGTTATATAGGTTTAGAGGTTTCTTCCTTTTATTAAACAGTTTATTGATGCTTGAGGATCACCACACTGGTTTGCTTTTTAGACCTGCCCATTATCTTGGCTCTAGCAGGGACTTCCAATTTAATAAATTTATCATGATGCAAGTAGAACTTTTCTGTATAAATGTTTGCAGTATCAGCATTTATGGAAATGTGTGGAGTCTACTGTCATGGTGTAAGCAGATATTTTCTGACACTCTAAGCTACTTGGAAGTTTAGTGATCCCTTTTACACTGCTTTCCAGCCCTTTAGTTCCCTGTTGTGTTAATTATATATTGCAATGATTTATTGAATAACTGGACTAATATGGACCCAGGCATGACTTCCCAGGTAAAATACAATGTCACTGCAAAGCTGGATCATTTTACTGACTTGGTGGCAAAGGTCTTAGACAATACTGCTATTATTAAAAGCAAAGACTCTGGATGAAGGACTGCTAGGAATGCTTGTACCTCCAAAACAACTTTTTTAGAGTCATCAGTCAATTTGCAGGCATATAAACTTCAGCAACATACCTCAGCGAGCAATGCCTATAAGGTCAAACTGTCAAAGTTAATGGCAGCTGCATTAATAGGGAGGATAACAGCAGCAGGAATAATCTGCAGTTCATTGACCTGCAGACAGGCTTCAGAAAAGGGATACATTGCAGCATTCATAACATGCTCTTCCAGAAGTTCTACATTTCAGAAATTCTTCACTGATGCTAGGGAACGAGGGAGAGTGCATCATCCGTTACAACTGCAAGGCACACCCAGTAATGGTCAAGACAAGTCATCTTCTTGATGCTGGATGAAAGCAACAAGTTGTGGATTCTCAGGACAGTGGGAGAAGAAAAACCTTTTACATTAAGTGGATGTTTAGTGTGTCTATTTCAAGACTTCTCCCTGGGGATTATTGCAGCAAGGAAAGCTTTCTCATTGGTAAGGGTTCTATGCTACAAACATAACTTAGTGTCTAGACTACATTACCCTGCTACTTTATATAGTAAATGGGAAAACAAGGAGGTTTATTTTCAGAGACCAGATTAACCCCTTCAATTTTTGCTCAGTAAGCTATTAACTCCCCCCCCCCCAGAATATCAGTATGCTTGGTGTGATGTTAATAGATAGTAACTGTGCAGAACAAACCAAGCACATGACAGGGTTGGGAACATTTACCACTATCTCCACTGACTTTCCATCTGTTAGTACAAGTAGAACCCCTAGAGGGGCACACAAAAAGTAAAAGTAAAAAAGAATCTCCATTTGGAAAACTTCTGTAAGGAAACTATTTCCAGGCAGTAATCAAGATGGCAATTGATTCTTCCTCTTACACTCAGAAGACAACTCTGAGCAAACTATCGACCAGATAACTGCTTCAGAAAATAAGGAAACTGCCTGTAATCTAAATTTAAAACAACTTTCAGGGGAAAAAAGAAACAGGGGATAAAAAAATATGTACAGCAAAAGAAAGGAAGTGTTGTTGTTCTTGTTGTGTCTTTTGGCTTTTCCCAGTTAGGGGTCGCCACAGCAGAACTCCGGTCTGCTAATGATTGGCAGTAGATTTTTACGTACCGAGTTGCCAAAATCAGAAAATTCGTGAACATTCAAAGAGGAGGACCTATGGAGCCTCAGAGTGGTATGCTATTTGTTCTTGTAGTGACATCGCTGTTTCAAGTCACTTATTGAAGTGGGTTTATACTTAGGTCCCCTCAGGGATGCCATCACCCTATAGTCTGTGAGAAAATATATTACCCTGGATAAAGATTTTGTACTATAACTTCTTAGTGGAATTGTGATATAATGTACACAGTTATAATTTCAGTGTTGTAACAGTTATCTGTTGTACTCTTCATGTGCATGGTTTAACTTTACCTTACAAAGATAGAGCACTTTAAAATCTAATAAAGTAGATGTTATTTTCTGTCAAGAATACAAAATCACCAAATGGCGTGAACATATTTTAAAATTATTTGGAAGGGGCATTTACTCTTAAATCGTAATGTAAAAGTGAAGCAGGGTGTTTTGTGTGAGGTTATTGCATCACTGGGCTGGACTCTGTTAGGGAAGAAAATTGATAAAGAAGATGGGTGGATTTTGAAAGGTTTAATTCATCATGGTGAAATCATGCTAGGGTCAATATATGATCCACATAGAGATTTTTTTTTATTTTTGGTGAGATTCTTCAGGGAACTAAACTATTGCATTGCATTAATTCTAAAATACTCATTGCAGGAGACATTAACATGACAGTGAACTCTGTGATGAGTAGAAACAACCGCCTGTCGGAACATCATATCAAAGGTCAGGAAGTTTTGATTGACATTTGTGATAATATGTGTTTAGTTGAGATATGGAGGTCTCTTCACTCCTACAATTCTAAGTTAACTTTTTTTTACCACATAATAACACTTCTTGGCTGGAATATTATTTAGTTTCTAAAGCTACAGCTAGAGATATTCACTATGTCAAGATAATTTCAGTGACACAGTGGACAGCATTGTCACTTCAGAAGAAGAGGTACCCTGGTTTAATTCTTAGCTGGGGTACCTTCTGTGTGGAGTCTGCATGTCTTCTCTGTGTTCATGTGGGTTTTCTCTAGGTGCTCCGTTTTCCTCCCACATTCCAAAGACATGGAGTAGGTGGATTGAACACTCTAAATTGGCCATAGGTGTGTGTACATGTGAGTGTGTGGTGCAAATGAACTACTTTGGTAGGGCTAGCCACCCAATGGTGTTAACCTTGGCATTAGATAATTGTCACTGTTTAAGTGACACCCTGACCCCATGTGCAAAAATGGGAAAAAGGGGTTGTGGATGAATGGATGGAAGATAATTTCAGCCGCTCTCACAGATCACCAAGCAGACTTCTTATCCATGGACATCACAAAATACAAAAGTAGAGTTAAACTCTGGAGGCTAAATTCTTTGAGATTTAGAGGAAAAAGATCAGTTGGACCACATTAGAGAAGTGTACAAGACTATAAAATACAAGCTGTATGGGGTATATGACCCCTTGGCGTGGTGGGTCTCTGTTAAGCTGGAACTCCAAGCACTCTGTAAGTGGGCTAAAACACAGATGTTAAGCAGTGGGATTAGGAGATCAAAACCCCTGAGGATGATGTTCACTTAGCTTGGCAAAAATTTAAAAACTGCAGGATTAAAGGAAGAGATAAAGTTTGAGCTTAAAAGGCTAAACAAACATCTCTAAACATACTAATAAAGAAACATGCACAATTATATTTAGAATGAATGGCATTCTGTAATTGGGTGGAGGGATATAAGCCTGAGAAACTATTGTCCTACAAAATGAAACAACATGAAAATGGCTGCAGTCATAGCAGGAATCTGACCACAAAAGGGGCAGGGTATGGTAGTATCATTCAAGGGCACAAATGGAAAATTTCATCAGTTTTATTAACAATTTACAGTGAGAATATGCCATTAATTCACAAACTGAGATCAAAATGTTCTTGAAACAGCGTACTATTCCTTGTGTGTCTGTAGAAGGCTGACTTGCTCTTTCTGCTCTAGTATGTCATGACGAAGTGTGTAGTACTATTAAAGAGGTTCCATCAGGAAATGAATGGGTGACTCTACAAAAAACACAAATAAACAGAAAGTGTATAGTACTATTGAAGAGCTTCCATCAGGAAATGAATGGATGACTCTATAAAAAGCACACATAAAGAGGAAGTGTATAGTACTATTAAAGAGCTTCCATCAGGAAATGAATGGACAACTACAAAAAACAAACATAAAGAGGAAGTGTATTGTACTATTAAAGAGCTTCCATCAGGAAATGAATGGGCGACTCTATAAAAAACACACATAAAGAGGAAGTGTATAGTACTATTAAAGAACTTCCATCAGGAAATGAATGGGTGACTCTATAAAAACCACACATAAAGAGGAAGTGCATAGTACTATTAAAGAGCTTCCATCAGGAAATGAATGGGCAACTCTATAAAAAACACACATAAAGAGGAAGTGTATAGTACTATTAAAGAATTTCCATCAAGAAATGAATGGGCGACTCTATAAAAAACACACATAAAGAGGAAGTGTATAGTACTATTAAAGAGCTTCCATCAGGAAATGAATGGGCGACTCTATAAAAAACACACATAAAGAGGAAGTGTATAGTACTATTAAAGAGCTTCCATCAGGAAATGAATGGGTGACTCTATAAAAAACACACATAAAGAGGAAGTGTATAGTACTATTAAAGAGCTTCCATCAGGAAATGAATGGGTGTCTCTATAAAAAAAACACATATAAAGAGGAAGTGTATAGTACTGCTAAAGAGCTTCCATCAGGAAATGAATGGGTGACTCTATAAAAAACACATAAAGAGGAAGTATATAGTACTATTAAAGACCTTCCATCAGAAAAAGAATGGGCGACTCTATAAAAAACACACATAAAGAGGAAGTGTGTAGAACTATTAAAGAGCTTCAATAAGGAAATGAATGGGCGACTGTCTAAAAAACACACATAAAGAGGAAGTGCATAGTACTATTAAAAAGCTTCCATCAGGAAATGAATGGGCGACTCTATAAAAAGCACACATATAGAGGAAGCGTATAGTACTATTAAAGAGCTTCCATCAGGAAATGAATGGGCGACTCTATAAAAAACACACATAAAGAGGAAGTATATAGTACTATTAAAGAGCTTCCATCAGGAAATGAATGGGCAACTCTATAAAAAACAAACATAAAGAGGAAGTGTATAGTACTATTAAAGAGCTTCCATCAGGAAATGAATGGGCGACTCTATAAAAAACACACATAAAGAGGAAGTGTATAGTACTATTAAAGAGCTTCCATCAGGAAATGAATGGGCGACTCTATAAAAAACACACATAAAGAGGAAGTGTATAGTACTATTAAAGAGCTTCCATCAGGAAATGAATGGGCGACTCTATAAAAAAATGCACATAAAGAGGAGTTAAAGAGCTTCCATCAGGAAATGAATGGGCAACTCTATAAAAAATGCACATAAAGAGGAAGTGTATAGTACTATTAAAGAGCTTCCATCAGGAAATGAATGGGCGACTCTATAAAAAACACACATACAGAGGAAGTGTATAGTACTATTAAAGAGCTTCCATCAGGAAATGAATGAATGACTCTATAAAAAACACACATAAAGAGGAAGTGTATAGTACTATTAAAGAGCTTCCATCAAGAAATGAATGGACGACTCTATAAAAAACACACATAAAGAGGAAGTTTATAGTACTATTAAAGAGCTTCCATCAGGAAATTAATGGACTACTCTATAAAAAACATACATAAAGTGCTATTCAACTATGAAAAGAAATATCCACAGGTGACTTGGCCTTAAGAACAATCGTAGAGCTCAAACTGCTACATAAGTTTATTTAACTAAAGATTTAAGATCTTTCATCCTCTAATAGGTTCTCCATTCAAGGTAAAAATGAGATTGTTCCTTCTCGGGAGCATTGCAGCAGTGAAAATGACTGCAGTACCACTATTATTTTATATCTTTTGTCATATAGCTGTAGCAAAGCAGTCTCTCATACTTAAAATGATAACAGCTCTATTAAACCAATTAATTGGGGATGGAAGACATAGGGACTTTTCAATAGAAATTGCATAATCTGTAACAAGAACATTGGGCCTTGGTATTCCATGTTAGAATAAGTATTCAGAGGCTTTTCTACTGATCAAGCTGTTAAATTTATCTAGGTCAGAGTTACCCCTGTTGGCTATTTTCAAAAGTAGAATTATGTCTTTCCAGACCCAACATTTATGAGGGTGGTTACTACAGCCCAGACCTTTGTGCTTTGAGACTAATATATATAAAACAGTCCTATCGAAAGATCTTTGGGACTCAGTAGTTGTACTACAGGGCAATCCACATATGAAGATAATAGATACCATGGTCTGATTTTTGTGACTGAGAATGCAAGAGAATTATATGGCTTTCCAATTTAATATCTCAAGTCAAACAGACTTGCATGCTAGAGAATATTTAATTTGTTTATCATTGAAATGTGCTAGCCTGTGTAACTAATTTATTACTGTTTCTGCATTTTCTGTGTGTTTCTATCTAAAAACAAAAAAAAACAAAAAAATAAACCTTGTTTTCCCGCCTCTCCTCGACTAGTTTAGACCAGTTTACAGGCTTTGCTGTATTCTGGGCTGTGGTGTAGTTCCTGTGTTGTCCATTAACTTACTTGGATAGAGGGAAGTTTCTTTGCTCACCAGTGGGAGTGGGGAGCCTTGAGCAGCCTATCTGTCCTTGTAGGAAGTGACCTCAGCACAAGAGCTGCAGTAATTGGTTGTTTTGGACCATTTCTAGCTCTTTTGAAGTTCCCTGTTTAAAATCCATGTTTGCACGGCTTTGCGCGGTTGTGCGCATAGCCCAGCACTGGTTAAACAAGGTTAAACTTCTTCTGGCTCCGCCAAGTCTGCTCTTCAAATTTTTCCTTAAGGAAGCTTTATTCTTAGTATAATCAGACTACTCGCTATATTATAAGCCTAGCACTTGTTCTTAAAACTTCTCTAAGTAAGCACTCTCATACTAAGTAAGCACTACATCCACCTACCACCCCTGTGAATATCCACTTCCCTTAAAGGCACAGCACTCCTTTATACTGTTCTAGCATGTCAAGTGGTAGAGTACTGGCGTCCTATCCAGTTCAGCTGGTTAGTCTGGGTATCTTGAGACAATGCTACAATTGTCTCATGTACACAGACAACCCTCTCCTCCTCCCAACAAACACAAATACATGTGAGAGATGCAACTATATAGCCAAACTGGAGGCTGAACTCTCTCAACTCAGGGCTGGCATGACCAGACAGGAGGAGATGGTAACCACACACACAGCAAACCCAGTCCCACATAGACCTACCACAACTGCAAACCAAACACATAAAAACACAAAGACATACTCGGAGGCTCTAATAAAAAACGTACCAAAACAACAGAGGCTCCCAAAGCAGACATCCAAAAATGCACCACCTCAAAACAAAACACATGCAACACATACTTCAATAAATCAGTGTGTCAATCAATCACAGCCCTTATAGCCAAACACCATGCCTGATACACTAGTAATAGGTGACTCTATAGTCAGACACACTGATGTCCCACTTACCAGGCTGAACAAGGAGAGGGTGACTGTGAGCTGCCTATCAGGAGCTAGGATCTGCCACATAACACACGCACTCAGGTCACTCCAAAGCAAGTACAAATATGACTCCATTGTCCATGCTGGTGTGAATGACCTGAGACGTACCTCCCTGGACTACATGAAAAGAGACATAGAGGAGCTCTCTGATTATGTAGCCCAGGCTGGTATGACCCTGACCCTGAGCAGCATCATGCCCTCACCAAGAGTGATGCCACAATACAAAGACAAGATGATCAGCTTTAATAATTGGCTCAAGTACTGGTGTCATTCTAAGGGGATCCAATGTCTGTCTGCCTGGGATGACATGCTGGACAAGCCACGCTGCTTCGCAAGGGACGGCTTGCACCTGTCACCACTGGGCTTCTGGATATTGGCAAAGGCTCTTGCCACCCCCATAGTGCCTTTTTTAGGCAAGGCTCAAAAGACAAACCCACCTCCTTAGATAACAAAAATGGAAAAAAACTAAGGGTAATGCTGCTCAACGCCAAAAGTCTAAATCTCAAGATGCAGGCACTTGATGCACTCCTCAGCATGGAGAACATCGACGTCTGTGCAGTAACTGAAACCTGGTTTAAGGCTCCTGAGAGCACCCCAGCAGCACTACCAGGCTATACCTCGTATCATGCTTTTTGGCCCCAAAATCAGGGCCGAACCACACACCTCCAGGTTAGTAGCAACACATGAAGCATCAGAGACCATACAGGTGCAACTAACCATAGGCAAAACTGCTATACATCTGGTAGCATGTTACAGACCACCCTCCCAATCTCAGGAAACCCACTCAGCCTTCCTGAAGACATTGGAGGATATGAATGTATCACAAAATACCATCATACTGGGAGACTTCAACTACCCTAACCTAGATTGGGTACATTATTCTATCCCTAACACCCTAGCCCAAAGGTTCCTTGAATTCATAAATTCAAATGCACTGGAACAACTAGTCACCTCTCCCACTAGGGGAGATAATATACTAGACCTGATCATCACAAACATGGGGACAAAATGCTCCACACCGGAGGTATACCCCTCACTAGTGAGATCTGACCACAAACTAATCACCCTGGATATACATATCCCACCTCCACCCCCAGCACAAAAGACCACAGTGAAAAACTTCTCAAAAGCAGACTTCACTCTTCTTAAGACTGAGATGGTATCCTTTAAGCCCACTGGGCCAGTGGATACCACATCCCACAATGCTGAATCCTTCACAAATGCTTTCTATGGACATCTCCAAGAATGCATGGATCATGCAATCCCAAATAAATCCAAGTCCCTCTCCACCAAAGGCAAGCATCGTGTCTGGTGGACCTCAGCCATTAACAAATTGTATAACAAAAGAAGGAAGCTACTGCACGACAGAGCAAAATCCCATAAAGGGAAGACATCTCTGATCAACACTAGCAGAAAACTACATTCTCTCATAAAAACATCCAAGGCCATCTTTGAGAGAAAAATCGCTAAGGACACTAAAGATAACCACAAAGCCTTCTTCAGCTACGTTAGAAACCTGGGCGGAAACCCTCAGATATGCTCAGAGTTAGTTCACAACAACAAAAAATACACTGATCCCACAGATATTGCCAACATTCTGGCTGACAGGTTCAGTGCAAATTTCTCCCCTCCCTCACCCCCAAAAGAAGAAATACTTATCCCAGCTGAATGTAATTTCCCTGTCATCTCAGATGTCCAGTTGAGAGCCGCCTTCAGCAAAGCTAAAAACATAGCATCAATGGGACCTGACAGTATCCCAGGTTGCGTGCTACGTGAACTCCAAGAGGAGCTAAACCCGCACATAAAAATGCTATTTAACCTTAGCCTTACTACAGGATCTGTACCTGAATAGTGGCGTACAGCAACAGTGGTCCCAATCCACAAAGGGGCTACCTCTACAGATCCTGGGAACTACCGCGCCATAAGCTTAACCAGCCTGGTCTGCAAAGCTATGGAAAGAATCATTATGGAACTCATAAACAGAGACATTAGGGACCTACAGACACTTGACACCACCCAGTTCAGCTTTGTAAAGGGCAGATCCTGCCTTTTGAACCTGGTTGACTTTTTCAAAACAGTCACTAGAGCCATTGATGAGGGCAAAGCAGTCCATACAGCCTACTTGGACTTGGCTAAGGCCTTTGACACAATACCTCACTCAGGCATCATAGATAAGCTCAACAGCTTAAATGTAAACCCTTATGTCACTAGATGGTTTGCAAACTGGCTAAAGGACAGAACCCATAAATTTAAAATCGATGGAACAATGTCAGACTCAAAGCCAGTCACAAGTGGTGTCCCACAGGGATCTGTCCTGGGACCCCTCTTGTTCGGCATTTATTTCTCAGATGTTAAAGCAAACATGGGAGGGTTATGGCTGACAAAGTTCGCAGATGACTGCAAACTAGGAGCCATAGTCGATACACCAGTGGACACATAAATCCTACAAAAAGGCCTCACAGAAACGGACAACTGGTGCCGGAGTCATGGCCTTAAACTAAATGCCAAAAAATGTATAGTCATCCCCTTTGGGAAAAACAAAGTACCCACAAATTATCACATAGACAGCAACCCACTGAGTACGGAAAAAGTAATCAGAGACCTAGGGACCCAAGTCGACAGCGACCTCTCATTTGACACCCACATTGCCAAAGTGGTTAGAAAAACATTCTACCTTGCACACCTTATCATGAAGGGATTCACATCCAGATCCAAGGATGTCATTGTACCCCTATACTCCTCCCTCATCAGACCCATGATTGAATACAATGTCCCATTTGGTATGTACCTCTCCCGGAATTTACAACAGCTGGAGAGACCACAAAAGTACCTCACCAAGAGGATCAAGGGTCTCCAACACATGTCTTATTCTGCCAGACTAAAGAAAATCCAGCTCTATTCAGTAGCATACCGACTGCTCAGAGGTGATCTCTGCCTGACGTACAAGGCCATGTCCAATCAGGAACTGATGGACATGCTCCACCGCAAAAAATCCAAATCCATCAGAACCACGAGAGCTAAAGACTTAAACCTTGGCACAAGTATGAATAGAATATGCTGGAGGGATAGATTCATAACCCAGAGGCTTCCCATGCTCTGGAACAAGACCCCAGTTCATGTTAGGCAGAGCCCCTCACTGACTCTCTTCAAGAGAAATCTTGATGAGTGGATGGGAGATCGTAAATTTACCCCAGGGGTCACATCTGTGTCACTACTAGACAGGGGCACAGTAAACTAATTATATTATATAAGGGGACCTTCATTGTGTCACTACTAGACAAAGGCACAGTATTCTAAATCTATTCTGGGCATTTTGTACCATTTTATGTGGTGGCGAAAGCCACACCACTATGGCTAGGCTTACAAATGCCCCAGGGCAGATAGCCTAGTACTAAACTATGAAACTATGAAACTATGAAATGGAGCTTGAGCAAGGATTATCATCATCAACCCCTCTTTCTCCCATTTTTCTACATGGGGTCTGCATGTTGTGTCCATTGCCATCTGTTTCAATTCAATGCCAGTCTCCTACCTTCTTCTATACTCATGCCTGACTGTCACATGACTTTTCTCTGCTGTATGCCCTCATTTCCTCTTGTCTTCTTCCTGTCTACCCCAAATCTTCTTCACTAGATTGTTTTCTGCATTTCAGTACATGTACCCGAGCCATCATAATCTGTTCTCTTTGCCCTTTTCTGCAATTGGAGCTACTTTAGCTTCTGCTCTGATATCCTCATTTCTTTGTCTGTCCTGCAGTGTGCAACCTGCCACATGTCTCAGGCACTTTATATCCATTGCTTCTAGATTCTTCAACTGCTCTGCCTTTACTGCCCAGGTTTCTGTACCACACAGCACTATGGTCACACCACTGTTTTCTATCCCTTACTTTTCAGGTTCTTTGCCATTCATCTGTCATGCACTACTTCTAACACTCTTGCCATTTGGCTGCAGCCCCTCTGATTCTAGCTTTTACCTCCTCATTCAGATTTCCCTTTTTCTCAACTACCCGTCACAGATACTTGAAGCTGTACTTGATACTTGTACCTGTTCCACTACTATCCGTTTTATCTCATTTCTCAGCTTTTTCTGATTTCCTCATTTGCTGCTATTACAGCTGTGTTATTTGTACTCAGTTGCATTCCATATGCCTTCAGTTTTGCATTACATTCCCCTAACCTTTGTGGAAGTCTTTGCTCAGAGTCTGCAACTAATGCCACATCATGTACATACAGCAACTTTGTTAATCTGTCCTCTCCAATGTATTTGGCAATGTAGTCCATCACTAGGATGAATAGCAGTGGGCCTGGAGCTGAACCCTGATACACAGCTACTCCCACTAGAAACACTTCAGAGAATGAACACTGTTGAGTCCTTGCATCCTTGTACATAGCCCACAATACTTCTACTAATATTTCTGGGACTATGAGCCACCACAGCACTGACCAAATCGGGTTTCTTGGGACCTTGACAAATGCATTCTCCAAGTCTAGAAATGTTCAGATGGACTCATCTCTTCTGTAGCTTCCTCTCGGCTATCGGTTTCACTGCAAACATCAGGTGAGTTGTGCTGCATCCTGATCTGAATCCATACTGTTCATCTCCCATCTTATGTTCGACTGCTCTGTGTATTCATTTATCAGTCACACTCTCCAAGACTTTCATTCAGTGTGATGGAGTTAGATATCTCTATACTGCCCACAGCTGTGAATATCCCCTTTGTTTTTGAACTCTGGCACTAGTATGCTTATTCTCCAGTCATCTGGGATATGCCTTTTTCTCCTTGCTATGAGTAACCTCAGAAGCCATTTCCCCTAACTCGACAGATATCTTGATCATATCTGCTGTGATCTCATCTGAGCCTGCTGCTTTCCCTGACTTCATTTTCCTTAGTGCTGTTCTTACTTCTGCTAGGGTGGGCTCTTCTTTCATTGTAGGCTGTGTCTGGGGCAATACAACACTTTTGCAGGGGTTTTCTTCATTCAGAAGCTGTTGGAAGTATTCCTTCCATCCGCCTTTGATGTCCTGTGGATTGGTGACGAGGTTGTTGTTGACATCCCTTATGGAAGGGTATATGACTATCATCTTTAACTTTTTGTTTTTGCCTTGCAACCTGATAATAGTTTTTTGTGCCATCTGCTGAGTAACATTCCAGAAAAAGTTGTTCTGTGTGCTTTTGCAACTCCATCTTCACCTCTTTTGCTAGCCAGATAATATTCCTTTTCCCCTCCCTTTTCCCCTTTTTTGCCAAACTGGAGGCTGAACTCTCTCAACTCAGGGCTGGCATGACCAGACAGGAGGAGATGGTAACCACACACACAGCAAACCCAGTCCCACATAGACCTACCACAACTGCAAACCAAACACAAAAAAACACAAAGACATACTCGGAGGCTCTAATAAAAAACTTACCAAAACAACAGAGGCTCCCAAAGCAGACATCCAAAAATCCACCACCTCAAAACAAAACACATGCAACACATACTTCAATAAATCAGTGTGTCAATCAATCACAACCCTTAAAGCCAAACACCATGCCTGATACACTAGTAATAGGTGACTCTATAGTCAGACACACTGACGTCCCATTCACCAGGCTGAACAAGGAGAGGGTGACTGTGAGCTGCCTATCGGGAGCTAGGATCTGCCACATAACACATGCACTCAGGTCACTCCAAAGCAAGTACAAATATGACTCCGTCATTGTCCATGCTGGGGTGAATGACCTGAGACGTACCTCCCTGGACTACATGAAAAGAGACATAGAGGAGCTCTCTGATTATGTATCCCAGGGTGGTATGACCCTGACCCTGAGCAGCATCTTGCCCTCACCAAGAATGATGCCACAATACAAAGACAAGATGATCAGCTTTAATAATTGGCTCAAGTACTGGTGTCATTTTAAGGGGATCCAATGTCTGTCTGCCTGGGATGACATGTTGGACAAGCCACGCTGCTTCGCAAGGGACGGCTTGCACCTGTCACCACTGGGCTTCCGGATATTGGCAAAGGCTCTTGCCACCCCCATAGTGCCATTTTTAGGCAAGGCTCAAAAGACAAACCCACCTCCTTAGATAACAAAAATGGAAAAAAACTAAGGGTAATGCTTCTCAGTGCCAGAGGTCTAAATCTCAAGATGCAGGCACTCAATGCACTCCTCAGTATGGAGAACATTGACGTCTGTGCAGTAACTGAAACCTGGTTCAAGGCTCCTGAGAGCACCCCAGCACTACCAGGCTATACCTCGTATCATACTTTTCGGCCCCAAAACCCGGGCCGAACCACAAAGGGAGGGGGAGTGTCCATATTCATCAAGGACACCCACACCTCCAGGTTAGTAGTAACACATAAAGCATCGGAGACCATACAGGTGCAACTAACCATAGGCAAAACTGCTATACAACTGGGAGCATGTTACAGACCACCCTCCCAATCTCAGGAAACCCACTCAGCCTTCCTGAAGATATTGGAGGATATGAATGTATCATAAAATACAATCATACTTGGAGACTTCAACTACCCTAACATAGATTGGGTACATTATTCTAGCCCTAACACCCTAGCCCATAGGTTCCTGGAATTCATAAATTCAAATGCACTGGAACAACTAGTCACCTCTCCCACTAGGGGAGATAATATACTAGACCTGATCATCACAAACATGGGGACAAAATGCTCCACACTGGAGGAATACCCCTCACTAGTGAGATCTGACCACAAATTAATCACCCTGGATATACATATCCCACCTTCACACCCAGCACAAAAGACCACAGTGAAAAACTTCTCAAAAGCAGACTTCACTCTTCTTAAGACTGAGATGGTATCCTTTAAGCCCACTGGGCCAGTGGATACCACATCCCACAATGCTGAATCCTTCATAAATGCTTTTTATGGACATCTCCAAGAATGCATGGATCATGCAATCCCAAATAAATCCAAGTCCCTCTCCACCAAAGGCAAGCGTCCTGTCTGGTGGACCTCAGCCATTAACAAATTGTATAACAAAAGAAGGAAGCTACTGCATGACAGAGCAAAATCCCATAAAGGGAAGACATCTCTGATCAACACTAGCAGAAAACTACGTTCTCTCATAAAAACATCCAAGGCCAACTTTGAGAGAAAAATCGCTAAGGACACTAAAGATAACCACAAAGCTTTCTTCAGCTATGTTAGAAACCTGGACGGAAACCCTCAGATATGCTCAGAGTTAGTTCACAACAACAAAAAATACACTGAACCCACAGATATTGCCAACATTCTGGCTGACAGGTTCAGTGCAAATTTCTCCCCTCCCTCACCTCCAAAAGAAGAAATACTTATCCCAGCTGAATGTAATTTCCCTGTCATCTCAGATGTCCAGTTGAGAGCCGCCCTCAGCAAAGCTAAAAACACAGCATCAATGGGACCTGACGGTATCCCGGGTTGCGTGCTACGTGAACTCCAAGAGGAGCTAAACCCGCACATAAAAATGCTATTTAACCTTAGCCTTACTACAGGATATGTACCTGAATACTGGCGTACAGCAACAGTGGTCCCACTCCACAAAGGGGGTACCTCTACAGACCCTGGGAACTACCACCCCATAAGCTTAACCAGCCTGGTCTGCAAAGCTATGGAAAGAATCATTATGGAACTCATAAGCAGAGACATTGGGTACCTACAGACACTTGACCCCACCCAGTTTCGGCTTTGTAAAGGGCAGATCCTGCCTTTTGAACCTGGTTGACTTTTTTGAAACAGTCATTAGAGCCATTGATGAGGCCAAACAGTCCATACAGCCTACCTGGACTTGGCTAAGGCCTTCGACACAATACCCCATTCAGGCATCATAGATAAGCTCAACAGCTTAAATGTAAACCCTTATGTCACTAGATGGGTTGCAAACTGGCTAAAGGACAGAACCCATAAAGTTAAAATCAATGGAGCAATGTCAGACTCAAAGCCAGTCACAAGTGGTGTCCCACAGGGATCTGTCCTGGGACCCCTCTTGTTTGGCATTTATTTCTCAGATGTTAAAGCAAACATGGGAGGGTTGTGGCTGACAAAGTTTGCAGATGACTGCAAACTAGGCGCCATAGTCGATACACCAGTGGACACATACATCCTACAAAAAGGCCTCACAGAAACGGACAACTGGTGCCGGAGTCATGGCCTTAAACTAAATGCCAAAAAATGTATAGTCATCCCCTTTGGGAAAAACAAAGTACCCACAAATTATCACATAGACAGCAACCCACTGAGTACGTCAAAAGTAATCAGAGACCTAGGGACCCAAGTCGACAGCAACCTCTCATTTGACACCCACATTGCCAAAGTGGTTAGAAAAACATTCTACCTTGCACACCTTATCATGAAGGGATTCACATCCAGATCCAAGGATGTCATTGTACCCCTATACTCCTCCCTCATCAGACCCATGATTGAGTACAATGCCCCATTTGGTATGTACCTCACCCGGCATTTGCAACAGCTGGAGAAACCACAAAAGTACCTCACCAAGAGGATCAAGGGTCTCCAACATATGTCTTATTCTGCCAGACTAAAGAAACTCCAGCTCTATTCAGTAGCATACCACCTGCTCAGAGGTGATCTCTGCCTGACGTACAAGTCAAAAAATCCAAATCCATCAGAACCACGAGAGCTAAAGACTTAAACCTTGGCACAAGTATGAATAGGACATGCTGGAGGGATAGATTCATAACCCAGAGGCTTCCCATGCTCTGGAACAAGATCCCAGTTCATGTTAGGCAGAGCCCCTCACTGACTCTCTTCAAGAGAAATCTTGATGAGTGGATGGGAGATTGTAAGTTTACCCCAGGGGTCACATCTGTGTTACTACTAGACAGGGGCACAGTAAACTAATTCTATTATATAAGGGGACCTTCAATGTGTCACTACTAGACAGAGGCACAGTATTCTAAAACTATTCTGTGCATTTTGTACCATTTCATGGGGTGGCAAAAGCCACATCACTATGGCTAGGCTTACAAATGCCCCAGGGCAGATAGCCTAGTACTAAACTATGAAACTATGAAACAATGAAATTGAGCTTGAGCAAGGATTATCATCATCAACCCCTCTTTCTCCAATTTTTCTACATGGGGTCTGCATGTTGTGTCCATTGCCATCTGTTTCAATTCAGTGCCAGTCTCCTACTTTCTTCTATACTCATGCCTGATTGTCACACAATTTTTCTCACACAATCCAGCCAACTTTTTGCTGGATGCCCTCATTTCCTCTTGTCTTCTTCCTGTCTGCCCCAAATCTTCTTCACTAGCTTGTCTTCTGCATTTCAGCACATGTACCCAAGCCATCATAATCTGTTGTCTTTGCCCTTTTCTGCAATTGGAGCTACTTTGGCTTCTGCTCTGATATCCTCATTTCTTTTTCTGTCCTGCAGTGTACAACCTGCCACATGTCTCA